>NC_079900.1:20589901-20592465 GCF_024868665.1 Triplophysa rosa
ATGTAACCAAAATCGTGTATGTTCATGTAACAACTCCTTTATTATTTTGGATTGGCAACCACGTAAACACATCATAATACATAGCGTAAGCTACATTTAAAAACATCAAAATAGACCCGTTGTGAACTGTTAAATGAAAAACACAATGTAGCCTACAAAAATATGCCGCCAGTTGTGCCGCCTGGCCGTCAAGTGTTTCATCGCATGCGTGATACCAATAGTGTAGGGAAACCGTGACGGTTTCTACTACGTAATTACGCGCATGCGCTGAACGGATCGTGCAGGCATCCCGGATTGTGTACTGACAGTAAGCAAACTCTGCTTATGACGTTCACTCCACTCTGTGCTGTTGTGAACTGAAGAAAGCACTCCCTAAATAATGCAGCCTGTCGCCGTTTTCATAATAAGAATTTTAAAGGAGACTATAAAGCGATCTCGAATTCTTGTACAGATTACATAATTACTCATAATAATAGAACTTTAGGGGGGCTTTAGCTCCCCTAAAAAGGGCCTAGCAACGCCACTGTTCTTGACCAGCGAATGTGTGCAAATGTGCATTTCGTCCGTCATCATTAAAACGGCGACATCACCGTTTTAATCAACAGGTTACAAGGTTGTTGTAGCTATATGGGTGCTGTTTTCTTGTTGTAAAATACATTTGGCCAAAATCTAATTTATAAAAGTTGAAATGCTACTGTGTGAAAAAGCTATTAAGTGCAGGCAAATGCTATCCCTCTCCAGTCCCAAATTCCCAAACCTCAAATACATATAAATTTTAGAAATAATGTTTATTGCGTTAAGAAAACGCTGTTCTTGTTAAAAAAACAATAACTTTATTTAACGACAACTTTACCCTTTAAAGACGTTCAGCTGCTGGGGTGGAGCCACGAGGTTTTACTGACAGTTTGAGCGTATCCAACAAGATTTAGTCACAAGCTCTTTTTAACCTTTCATTGGCTAAACATTTGTAAAACAGGCAAGACAGACATAAAGGGTGACCGAGGTGGAGGTCCACCTAGGGAGGTCATGGGTTGCCGAGGTGGGAACCATTCATGAGGATACATCAGACGGAACCGCCCACGGGGGGGGGGGTTATCACGTCTGGAGCACTAGGTCCGGTTAGAGCTATGTGGTAGATAACTCAACTGTTCCCCGGCCTAAGGAGGCAGGGCTGCTCTGCCCAGCCTGCCCCCAGGAGGGTGCTTAGTGATGGATGGAATGCCTGTTCTTTACCCAGTGGGGAAAGAAGGGAGGCGTAATAGCCGCTGATCCTCCTAGAGGAAGGGGGAAGGGCTTTTGCAGGCGTACGCCCTACCGGCACGTTGCCCTGCAGGATGCGGGCTGACACCGGTTCCACGCGTAGGTATTAGAACCTCGCAAAGGTGTTGAGAGGCACCCTGAGCCAGTGCCCATAAGGAGTGTGCCTCACTCCTAATGGGCAGGGGCGATCTTGAGATCGGTATGCCGTAGCTCCGGCATCCACGATCCAGTGCGTCACCTCTGTTTGGAGACAGCCCTCCCCTTCTGCTGACCTCCCGAACAGACAAGAGCTGCTCAGGCTTCTGAAGCTCTGCGTGCGGTCCAAGTAGAGGCGCAATGCGCGTACTGGACACAACACGGATGGGGTTGGGTCTTCCTCCCCGGTGGGGAGCGCCTGCAGGTTCACCACCTGGTCTCTAGGGGGAGTGGTGGGAACTTTGGGCACGTAGCCGGGCCGGGGTCTCAGGATAACGTGAGAATCACCGGGCCAGAGTTCTACGCAATCTGTGGACACGGAGGGTGCTTGTAGGTCCCCTACCCTCTTGGAGGTGAGCGCCATCAGGAGAGCAATCTTTGTCGTGAGGTGAGAAAGAGCAGCAGCTCCGAGGGGCTCGAGGGGGGGGCCTCTTGAGGCCCGCCACCTAGGTCGCAAGAGGGTATGGAGCGCGGATGAGGCGGTAGCCTTCTCGCGCCCCCTTAGAAACGTAATGACCAGGTTGTGCTGTCCCAGAGGCTTCCCAGCAACTGGGTCGTGATGAGTGGCCGTAGCAGCTACATACACCCCCAGTGTGGAGGGGGGAGAGGTTACTCTCCATTCTCTCTTGAGGAAGGGACAGCACATTCCCGATCGAGCAACTCTGTGGGTCTTCTCTTCGAGAAGAGCACCAGGACGAGAAGAGGCGCCACTTATGGGCATATAGCCACCTAGTGGCCGAGGCCCTAGTCTGAGTGGTGTCCCAACCGCCAGGGGTGGGCCACTCAGGATCTCCTCATCCCGTCCAGACATGGAAGTTCCAGGGGTCTGCCTGGTATGCCGTAACGTGCCCCTTCCTCTGGGAAAGGGGGTCCTTCGCCAGGGGGATCGGCCAGGGGGGAGTTGTTGTCAAGAGCCTTAGCTCCGAGAACCAAGTCCGGTTGGGCCAATAGGGCGCAACTAGTACTACTTGATGCTCCTCTTCCCTGGTCTTGCACAAGACCTGTGCAATGAGGCTCACTGGGGGGAAGGCATACTTCCGCTTACCCCGCGGCCAGCTGTGCGCTAAGGTATCCGTGCCGAGGGGTCCCTCGGTCAGGGAGTACCAAAG